>NC_040011.1:32874532-32886116 GCF_000972845.2 Larimichthys crocea | reverse complement strand
GGACAGTCGCCACAACAACAACGAACACTAACGAACCAAGTAGAACAATGGCCATGTCACCAAAGAATGTCATAAACATTAAGACAAATGGCATACTGTCCCATCTAAATGTAAAAAAAAAAGGTTTTTATTCACTCCATGTTATCGTAGAAACAACATCTTGTTACAAAACGTTCTTGTCGTGCAGTTTGAACATTTTCAGACTTAATCCAGGCGAGAGCCGTACACCTCCACCTCACACAGGCTCAGGAACTCTTCTCTTCCTGGGATGACTACGTTAATGTAGCGGCCGTCTATCCCGTTTAAGGGTCGACCGATATATCGGCCGGCCGATATATCGGGCCGATATTAGCGTTGTCTAGGTGTATCGGCATCGGCCGATACACATGGCCGATACGGCCGATACGCATCCAGCGTCATTTACAGACAGGCGTTCAAGGGCAGCTCTGTGAAGACCCGCTATGCACGCCGCAAATGAAGTCGGTGTTGTTATCAGTCACTGTCAATTCGGCGTTTGAAGGAGTTAAACCGGCGAACACCGGTGAAGCAGCCCAGTGTGTGTGTGTGTGTGAGTGAGTGTGAACGCACGTGAGGGAGAGACAGATGGAGCGAGAAAAAGTGATCAGTGAGGAGCGACACAGTCATTGCTGTAGGCAGATGTCAGATTTGGGAGATATCTGCAAAACAGTCCAGGACCTATAATGAAACTTTAAGGGGGTTCGAGAAGGCTTGCTAAGCCATAGTTTAGCTTAGGCCTACGTACGGAAATATTTTTTTTAACACATGGGGTAGCGCCCTGTCAGTGTCCTCTCAGACACCGCGGGAGCAATAATGGCATGCGAGTGATTATCACTGAATAAACTTCTAAATCCCTCCTAAACGTAACTCGCCACTCATATTGTGTGCAGTATAAGGGTAGGCTACACTTCTCCCACAAAGTGATAGCAACCAAATGTTTCAAGAATCTCGGTCGCTGTTGCTGGAGTGTTGCAGCGAACACCGGTGGTGAAACTGAAGCAGCCCAGTGGGCGTGTGTGTGTGTGTGTGCACGTGTGCACGTTAGGGAGAGACTGAAGGAGCGAGAAAAAGAGATCAGCGCGGAGCGGAACAGTTGCTGTAATCAGATAACTGCACAACGAACCCAACAGTCCAGGACCTAATGAAACGTTTTGGGGTTTCGAGAAGAGGCTTGCTAAGCCATAGACTACTTTAGCTTACGTACGGGAATATTTTTTGAACACATGGGGTAGCGCCGTGTCAGTGCATGTCGACACCGCGGGAGCAATAATGGCATGACAATTTTGTTTATTTATTATTATTATTATTTTACATTTTTTTGTTTTGCTGCTTTGTTACTTGTTCTTAACGTCAGTTCAGTCACTTGAAATATTTATTATTTTATGTTATTCAGCTTTTCTAAAAGCACCAAGACACTTTATTTTTGTATTACTTGGTTGTTCATTGTTCATTGTTTATTACTTGAAGTTCTACCTCAATTTGATTATGTTAAATAAATGGCTATTTATTTTTAACTTGAGACCTGGAATATTTGTCATTTTTTAAACTTTTTTTAACCCATATCGGTATCGGAAATCGGGTATCGGAAATCGGGTATCGGCCATGGGCCATGGGGAAAAAAATCGGTATCGCATCAGCCATCAAAAAACCCGTATCGGTCGACCCCTACTTCACAGGAGTCACTATACAGTTTGTGGATGGCAGCTTTAGGTCATCCCTTTTGTATCCTGGAATTCTGCCAGGAAGCAGAACAGCATTTTCTTCTGCATAATTATGGATAAATGTCACAACTCTTTCAATGTCATTTACTTCCAATGCATGCTTCGCCAACTTTCCCTTCCATGGGTCCTCGGGGTTACGCCATTTTGTAAGTAGTGCTTGAGCAGTGCAGCCAAGCGATCCTTGAATACGCCATGCATGTACATGAAAGTGTCACAGCAGATTTTCTGTCCTTCATAAAAGTAATCCAAACGATAACGTTTACGGGTTGCCTGTGATGCCTTTTTTGAATTGACTGTTTCTTGCCCACTGTGTAAATGGCTTCTGATTTGAGCTAAAACTATAAGATCCAGTGCAGTGTTGTTCAATTCTAAATGTCTCATTTGAAGTGACACCAATTCCTCCTCCTTGAAAGATGAACTACACTGTTTCCCATTGAAATACTTGCAGGTGCAGGAGAATCCCTTTTGTAGTTTGACGTCTGGACTTCCAGCATTAGAGGCGAAGTCTTCATGTTGGATTTGCCTCTTCAGATCAGCCAAACTAGAAGCTTGGGGCTCAATCACCAAAACAGGAGTGTCTGTATCCGCACCACTGTTCAGCTCACTATCTGAAAAAGCAAGAATACATGTCCAAGTCATATTTATATGCCGTTAAACAATGATGACAAGTAATATTAAGTTGTCAGTCAGACTTAATATGCATTTAGCTTAAGTCATGCAGAGCAGACTGACTGAAGATAGGAACAGATGAGACAACATACAGAGACGGTGGAAGCACAGCAGTCAGTATGACTCAAAGCAAGCCAAAGTAAACTAACTTGAAGAGTTTTACCACATACGTTTAATATGGGTGATAGCAGAAAAAACATATAACCAAGCAATCCTGTTTACAAATCTGTTCATAAAATCCACCTATTTTCATCTTCACCTTATTCACTACAATACATTGGTACTAGTGCTGTCAAAAATATCGCGTTATTAACGCTCTTTGTAAAAAAAAATTTTTTTCATAAACTGCTGTGGCCACGTTAGAAAAACTACAGGATCTGTCTGTAAACCGGAAACAAAACAAATCACGCCTGAGCCGGCTAAGAAGAAACCAGCTCTCATGCTTGCACACGAGTCTTCGTCTGATGAAGAGGAGGACAATGTCGAGCGATGTCTTGAGCGCTACAAGGCAGAGCCTGTTATTGACATAGAGGACTCTCCCCAGAAATGGTGGTCCACACAGTGAGATGGCCTGCCTTGCACGCAAGTACTTAGCAACACCCGCTACATCAGTACCGTCTGAAAGATTGTTTTCCCTGTCTGGACATGTTGTTCAGAAAAAACGAGCTTCCCTGTTATCTGAAAATGTCAACAGGCTTGTCTGTTTGAGTAACTGGCTCAAAGGAAATAAGTAGGCTATTAGGTTGGCTCAACTGTTCAACAGGTTCATGTTCATCCTTTCATAGGCTGGGTTGATAAGCCTCTGATGAATAAAGAAGAGCAGTACAACCTGACTGCTAGTATGTTCAAAAGAAACTTAAGAAAAGGAAAGTGTACTGTACTGGTTTACTGTAACTGCACTATAGGCTGAGTCCTAGTTTACAATGATATGTTCAATGATATGCACTTTTATTTTGATTCACCTTGTTTTAGGAGCTGCTTTTATGACTAAGTATGTTTATTGACAGTATTAATACAGACATGAATGGCTGTAACACTATGCTGTGGTTTGCAATAAAAAAAAATTGCACAAAGCAAGCCTATCCATTTTACTTTGACACTTCGAATAGAAAAATATGTGCGATTAATATGCGATTAATTGTGAGTTAATTATGACATTCATGCAATTAATCGCGATTAAATATTTTAATCGATTGACAGCACTAATTGGTACAATTACTACGCAGTCACGACAGGCTAACAACTAGTTAAATTCAGTTTAGCCTACTGCTAGTACAGTGGTTAATATTAAACTTACCTTCATATTCTTCATCGGATTCATCCAAGACCGAGTCATGGTCATCCTCATCTTCATCTTTTACAAAATAATCTATTATGAAAGCGGTTATGTCGCAGTTTGAGGCAATCTCTCCTAAATTGATGGCATGCAGTCTGTTTAAACACTCGGCTACCTTCTGTTCCTTCGGAGGCGCCGTCATGTCAGATGGAAAAACTTGCAAAAAAATTGCGAGTTTGTAACCAAACCAAGACTTTGAGGAAAAATAACAAGCATAAAATGGAAAAGACATAGACTGGTTAGCATGACAAAAAGTTCGTCTGTCGAAATCAAAGCATTGTTTCCGATGTGTACGCAATAACACAAATCAATCCACACAGAAAGTGGCACCCGGCTAAAGTCGCAAACTTTTCTGCCTCCTCTTAAACTAACGTTATCGTAGCAGGTGCGCATTGATTTCAAGGTCTGTATGCGTTCTAATGATAGAAAAGAAGTCCTTAAACCAAATTACACCAAAATCACCAGTTGTTTATGCACATAAAGTAATCCCAAAGACGATAAAAAAGTAACGCAAATGAATCAAACTTCCGGAATATTCTAGTGAAAACAAGAGGCGTAAGGTAAATAAAATCACAAATTACGCTATTTATCATGTTAGAAATTGAATTTTAAACGTTAAATCCTGAAACCTCAGAACATAATCTATCATTTACTGCAATAAACTCATATGGCATGATACTGACATTTTTTTCTATATGCCGACTTTGACGGTCATTATTTCATAATTAGATGCGGCGACTTTAGCCGTGTTCTCACAGGCGGGGTTATATATATTTTTTTTTAATTAGCTTTATTTGAGACATCTTGAAGAGTGATAGGGATGTGGGGAGAGAGAGATGGGGAATGAAGAGCCACAGGTCAAATTCGAACCCTGGGCTGCCACAGCAAGGACTAAGCCTTTGTACATGGGGTGGATGCTAAACCGACTGAGCTAAACGACACCCCATATTTTATATTTAATGTTTATTTTGCACCAGTTACACCAAGACAAATTCCTTGTAAGTGAAAACCTACTTGGCAATAAATATGATTCTGATTATCCCAGAACCAGGGCATTATTTTCAATGCTCTGAGCACCACAAACAAAACTCCATTTGCTTCTGTCATATTTGGATGGCAGCAAACATATTATAGATGACTATCTTAAAAACCTTGGTACCAAAATTAGTAAATGAGAAAATATATTATTTGTGATTTGGGTACACTTGCCCTTTAATTTGTTGACCCATATTGGATCAACAGTCTATGATTGTCCTCCTGCACAGTCCAAACTATGGACTATGATTCCAACAATTTTCACCTCCTCATTGATTTGATGTGTGCTGGAAGGAAACTGTGTCAGTCTGTGCCCCACAGAATCACATGACTTTCTACAGCCAATCAGCGAATGTCAGGCTACATCACAGGTAGCATTTCTATGGCCTCTAATGGATCACTCTAACCCTAACATTTTTTTTCCACTGTACGGCGTGTGTGATATTTTGAAATAAGTGTCCGTAAGGCATTTGTCTGATTGTTAATTTGGAAGTAAATGTTCCACATATTCTTCCTTTACCCTAGGTGGGCAAGTGGTAACTGACTTTTTTTTGCAGCCTAAAACTGAAATCTTTTTTAAAAAAAGTCAAAAAAAGAAGAAATGTCTTCTTACAGTGGGTAAGGAAAGTATTCAGACCCCTTTTTTTCACTCTTTATTTCATTGCAGCCATTTGCTAAAATCAAAAAAGTTCATTTTATTTCTCATTAATGTGCACTCAGCACCCCATCTTGCCAGAAAAAAAACTGAAATGTAGAAATTTTTGCAAGTTTATTAAAAAAGAAAAACTGAAATATCACATGGTCATAAGTATTCAGACCCTTTGCTTAGTATTGAGTAGAAGCACCCTTTTGAGCTAGTACAGCCATGAGTCTTCTTGGGAATGATGCAACAACTTTTTCACACCTGCATTTGGGGATCCTCTGCCATTCTTCCTTGCAGATCCTCTCCAGTTCCGTCAGGTTGGATGGTGAACGTTGGTGGACAGCCATTTTCAGGTCTCTCCAGAGATGCTCAATTCGATCTAGGTCAGGGCTCTGGCTGGACCAGTCAAGAATGGTCACAGAGTTGTTCCGAAGCCACTCCTTTGTTATTTTAGCTGTGTGCTTAGAGTCATTGTCTTGTTGGAAGGTGAACTGTCGGCCCAGTCTGAGGTCCTGAGCACTCTGGAAGAGGTTTTCTTCCAGGATATCTCTGTACTTGGCCGCATTCATCTTTCCTTCAATTGCAACCAGTTGTCCTGTCCCTGCAGCTGAAAAACACCCCCATAGCATGATGCTGCCACCACCATGTTTCACTGTTGGGATTGTATTGGGCAGGTGATGAGCAGTGCCTGGTTTTCTCCACACATACAGCTTAGAATTAATGCCAAAAAGTTCAATCTTCGTCTCATCAGACCAGAGAATCTTATTTCTCATAGTCTGGGAGTCCTTCATGTGTTTTTTGGCAAACTCTATGCAGGCTTTCATATGTCTTGCACTGAGGAGAGGCTTCCGTCGGGCCACTCTGCCATAAAGCCCCGACTGGTGGAGGGCTGCAGTGATAGTTGACTTTGTGGAACTTTCTCCCATCTCCCTACTGCATCTCTGGAGCTCAGCCACAGTGATCTTTGGGTTCTTCTTTACCTCTCTCACCAAGGCTCTTCTCCCACGATTGCTCAGTTTGGCTGGACGGCCAGGTCTAGGAAGAGTTCTGGTCGTCCCAAACACTGTGCTCTTAGGAACCTTGAGTGCTGCAGAAATTCTTTTGTAACCTTGGCCAGATCTGTCTTGACACAATTCTGTCTCTGAGCTCCTTGGGCAGTTCCTTCGACCTCATGACTCTCATTTGCTCTGACATGCACTGTGAGCTGTAAGGTCTTATATAGACAGGTGTGTGCCTTTCCTAATCAAGTCTTATCAGTTTAATTAAACACAGCTGGACTCCAATGAAGGAGTAGAACCATCTCAAGGAGGATCAGAAGAAATTGACAGCATGTGAGTTAAATAGTGTCACAGCAAAGGGTCTGAATACTTATGACCATGTGATATTTCAGTTTTTCTTTTTTAATAAATTTGCAAAAAATTCTACATTTCTGTTTTTTTCTGTCAAGATGGGGTGCTGGGTGTACATTAATGAGAAATAAAATGAACTTTTTTGATTTTAGCAAATGGCTGCAATGAGACAAAGAGTGAAAAATTTAAAGGGGTCTGAATACTTTCCGTACCCACTGTATATCCACCAATAACATACATTTCCAAGTATTTCAGTAAGTGCCCTATAAAGGAATAAGGGCTGCACTGAATAGCCAGGAACAATGAGAAGTGAAAATCGTTTTACTGTTATTACTGAAACACAGCAAACAGGATAGGTGGTGCTTTTAATATGCAAGTTTGGTGCACTACAGTGAGTATTCACAGCAGAAGGATGGTGTAGGTGGGGTTGTAATGGTGTGGTCCACTTATGTGCTTTTAATAGTCTTTGGACGACAATGGAGCTCTCTGACACAGAATGATACAACAACTTGGTTACAGTGCTTAACTTCCATTTTCTTCCAGGCTGCGATTCTCTAACCTGACGGATAAGTGCTGTCCGGCCTTAGCAGCCATCCTAAGCACAGAAGGGGCGTACCTGAGAGAACTGGACCTGGGGTACAACAGCATCAGCGACGATGGAGTCAGTCAACTCACAGAGGGGCTGGGCCATGAACACTGCAGACTGAAAACGCTCAGGTTGCAAGGCTGCGGAGTGACAGCTCAGGCCTGCATGTACCTGGGCACAGTGCTGGGATATTTCTGGAGACTTTGTGAGTTGGACCTCAGCAGGAACGACATAGGAAACGATGGACTGCAACATCTTGCAGATGGTTTGAGCTCTTCTAAGTGCTGCTTAAAAACACTGAAGTAAGTGAAAATAAGCTTACCTGTCCACACTTTGTCTTGATATCAAGTGATTAGAGTGTTTCTGTTCTGTTCCTGTCTCATTGTTTTTCATTGCAGACTATCACAGTGCAGCATTGAGCAAAAGGGCAGCTCGTATCTGGCCTCGGCTCTAGAGAAGAACCCAGCGTACCTGAAGGTGTTGGACCTGAGCATCAACATGGTCGGAGACGAGGGGGCCAACGAGCTCTTCGGAAAACTAGATATATCGAAGATGAAAAAGCTGGAGTGAGTATGATTTCATATAAATTCCGCCCGTCAACAGAAGTGAGTAGATTCAAAGATTCCAGCTACATTTTGGATCTCTTTGTATCTCGTTGGCAGGATGTACCACTGCGGCCTCACAGCGTCAAGCTGCGTAAGTATCGGGGAAGCTCTGAAGATTGAAACCAGCACTCTGCTTGAACTCAATTTGAGCAACAACAGTTTGGAAGATCAAGGCTTTGAACGCCTCTGCGAAGGAATGTACGCCTGGTGTCGTCTGGAGAAACTGAAGTGAGGATGTTACACTTCTGCTTTGATGACATACTGGCTGAAATAGAAAATGCTTTCTGCTGTACTGAGCTAAAAATTGTCTTATATTTCTGAACTGTTCCCTCCAGCATTTCAAGATGTGGAATCACCGGCGCAGGTTGCATTTATTTGGCCAGTGTCCTGTGTTCAGTCTCACAGCTCTACAGTGGGTGGACGAAGAAAACTGACTGGCAGGCGGTGGAGCTGAGAGAGCTCGACCTCAGCATGAACTCCATCGGTGACAAGGGAGTCCGAGATATTTCAGACGGACTGAAGAATCCGTTCAGCCATCTGAGAACTCTCAAGTAAATCATTTTCAAAACATTTCTTCGCATGACACAAACATCATAAGAATAGTATGCTATAACACGATGTCTGTGTTGTTGGATTTCAGCCTAAGTGACTGCAGCTTGACAGATGACTGCTGTGCAGAGCTCGCATCGGGATTTTCATCAGAGGAGAGCATCATCGGCGAACTGGACCTGTCTGACAATGACCTTCAAGACAAGGGGGTGAAGAAACTCTGCATGGGACTGAGAAGCCCTCGGTGTAGTCTGGAGAAGTTATCGTATGTATTTTTTCTGATTTGATTACTTCTCAAAGAATTCCTACTAATAAAAAAAAAGATTTAAAGATGATTCAGTCAGTCAAAACGTGTATGCGCTCCACCTGTTTATTTACCATGTTTATAATTAAAGTTTGAGACATTCATGTGACCTCTACGGAATGTTTGGAATTCATGTGGCAGCATTTAGAATATTCAAAACAAGCTGTACTCCTGATCTGATCGCAGCTGGCGTAAACACTCTGTTTTCTCCCCAGACTGAGGAACTGTGGCCTGACCTCAGTGTGCATTAGGTTCCTGACCTCAGCCCTGAAGACAAACCCCCGTCTGACAGAGCTGCATCTGATGGGCAACAATCTGGAAGACTCTGCAATCAGAGGGCTGATGGCACTTACAAAGAACCAGAAATACCCCTTGCAAACAATAGAGTGAGTACTGTGCTATGAAAAAAAAAACAAAAGATTACAGCAAGTAGTAATGTCTCACACTTCCTGTAGCTTAGTCATCGTGAAGCAGCATATCCAGTCCAGACTCACAGTGCTGCTCACTTTCACACTCAGGAGTATTCACGTTCCCTGTGTTTCTCTTCTTATCTTTCAGTGTCTCAGCAGATTGAGAGAATGGGAAGAAAGCAGACACAAGGCCATGAGCTGCCCAAGCTGGTTCACATTCCCAACACGCATTCCTGGATATTTAATGTGTTTTAGAGCTTTAATACCAAGTTTTTCTGTTCAGATTGTTTTCATATGTGGGTGTACCCAAAAAAGAAATGTTATATTTTTATTATTTCTATTTTTTTATTACTATTTTGTATGATGTGTTCATTATATGCAGTGCAGTAGTTCTAGACTGCACGTTTTGTTTGCAGACCTTGGAAATAAGAAATGAGAAAATAAAGGGGAAAGTGATAGATGTATTGATAAGATATGCACGGGCAGTATTCCTTTATGAACTCGATGCATTAACTGAAATAAGATGTTATGCCTGTGACCACAAAATAAACTTTTGAACATGGTGGTGAGCATAGACATATATACATAGACGCTGCATTGAGCGGGTTGGTCGTTGGTCGCGATACGTCAACGGGTCCGCCATATTGGATAGGGCAGATCTGCCTGTAAACTAATAAAAGGAAATTGACTGAACTTCATAAAGCGCCTTTCTACAAAGTTCTTTAAGTTAATGCCTCTTATACACCCAATCACACACACACTAATATATCTGGGAAACAAACAGGCACCAAAAACAACGTATGTAACTTTTATAGTTATGATTATAAATGTTTACTCCTTATGTAAGCACCAAACCAACGTATGTATTTTTCTAATGCTGAGTGTTTACAGCTAATAATGTGTGTAACACTGTTACTGTGATGATAAATATTGAAATATTTATATTTAACATTTAATCTGTGTCTATAATAACCAGATCCTGAAATGTAGATGTGACATGAGGGTTTCTGAATAAAGAGCACTAACGTGTACATTACACGTGAACATATATACATACATATAGTACACACACACACACACACACACACACATATATAAATGTGTGTGTGTGTGTGTATACTACATGTATGTATGTATGTATGTATGTGTGTGTGTGTATGTATGTATGTATGTATGTATGTATGTATATATATACTGTATATTGTCGTTAATATAAGCAGGATTACTGTTGATAAATAGACAGTGGAGGAGCATCAGCAGAGGTCCTCACTGTAAAGGAACAGAATAATGGATGCATTAAATGGATTAATTTCTGAAATTCAAGCATTGCACACTTAAACATGTTCCTAAGCCTATAAATATGAAGATCCTCCTATGAAAACTGAAATTTATATATCCAGGTGAAGATCAGAGCGACCGTTTCTTTTCTCCTCTCAATTTCATCCAGCCCTCTCTCTCCCTCACCCTCTGAGTTGCCCTATCCTGTCCACTGCATCTCTCTCTCACACACACAGACACATCATCTTCACCTCTACTGTATTGTCCTTGGGTCTAAACTCGCGCATAACGTGTGCGTGTGTGCGCGTAAAGATGCGCTAATGATAACTTTCTGATTTTTATTGTTTCCACAACTTCCACTATATGTTTCTATCAGTGAATAATCATATCATCAATCATAGGCAAGGCAATAACTTCAGCACATACATATCTTGAAAATTAAACATGTACAGTCAGTAAATCTTATTCTATTGAGGTTTTGTGCAGGCAGCTATTTTCTGTTTTCTGATGTTTTTGTTTGGCCTCATCATCTCTTTTATGGTGTAATTTTTAAGATGTAATGTGAAGAGTGACTTCTGATTTTACCCCAGTTTATAATATTTTTAAAATAAATATCCACCACCTCATTTACTTTTTTACTTCTTTTTGTTACGTTTTTTAATTCATTCAATGATGCCTTTAGATGATTTGAACACATCGGCACAGGTTCGTGTATTATTAAAATGTATTAATGTTTGTGTATTTTTATTATTATCAATTGTGTATTATTATTCACGTATGAGAGGAATGCAGACTGCTGAGGTAATTGTTATTAAAACCATCCCAGATGAACGCTATAGCACCATACTGTTCTCATCTTCTCTGGTACATATTTGTCCAGACAGTCTTCTCAGTAACTCTGAACGATGCAGAGAAAGATTAGTAGGCATCCCTCCACAGTCCTGCCCTGCTGTATGCAATTGATTTCTCTATTCCTGTATTGCTGTAAGTATAGCGTGCAGTCTGGGCACCACAGTAATAAGACCACACAGCCCCCCCCCCGGATTACGCAATTCTACTGTAGTGCGGATCCTTATGAGCC